>NW_026706372.1:0-31774 GCF_029867415.1 Vicia villosa | reverse complement strand
TCACCAAAGTTCGGGTTAGAACTTTGTCTCATCACAGAGGAACCATCGAGCACCAAAAAGAAAAAAAGAAGATAAACAAACAAAGCACACAACAATATATACGGATAAACACACAGATAAACAAAAATAGGCTTAACACACTTAAAACTGGATCCCCAGTGAAGTCGCCATTTTTCTGTAGCGGGGAAAATCTGATATCGAAGCCATGGGATTGACTCGAATCAATATTCCGTTTTGAAATCGCCACCGCGCTTTATTTTTTCAAAGGAAAAGGGAAAAGAACGTAAAACCCAAAGTTTTGTTTTTAAAACAAGAAAGAGAACTCAGGTTCGGGTGTTGATCATATGAGGGGAAGGTTTAAAGCACCCCTCATATCCGTGGTACTCCACGGGAACCTTTTTGAAAATCTGTGTTGTGTGTGTGCTAAAAAACGGTTTGTTTTATTTTCAAAATAAGCTCGGCAAAGCGTTAAGCTTTGGGCCTACATACCTCCTCGGTGCAATGGAGAAGTCAGAGCTAATGTAGTTCCGCTTTTGGGAAAAACGTTTTTAAAACGAATAAACACTTTGTTGTCATTAGAGAGAAATACTCAGCCATTGATCTTGAGCATGAGAACAAACAAGTTCTTTGCATCGCAAATGAAAGAAGGGCGCCAACTCGGATAAAATCAACGAGTATGCCACTAGCTCTCTCACGCGGAAAAGATCTCATTATTATCAATCAATTTCAAAATCGTGGGGTATAACCACTCGTTTCGACAATTAACGGTGTCTAAACTTTTGAAGAAAAGCCACTAAGGGCGAAAGATATTTTTAAGAAAAGAAAAAAAAAGTTTTGAAAAGGTTTGCAAACATAAGAATATTTTGGAAAAAGGGAGAAGATTTTGAAAATTTAAGAATGGGAGGAGATGAAGAGGCTAACCTAATGCATAAAATAAAAGCTAAGGAAAGAAACGGTCTAACCGAATAAGAAGCCAACACTTGACATTAAGAGCCAAGGTAGTTTTCCCATCCTTTGGATTTATCAATACCAACACATTAACACTTGGGGATCCAGATGAACTTATTGTCTTAGCACCATTTTTCATTAAGCATATTAAGATTCTGACGAAAATTGGGCAGAGTAACGGCTGTTTTCGGGTAAAATCCTTATATCAATGCCTTGGAATTAACCATCAAGGGCTTTCAAGGAAATACCTGCACACATAAACATACAACAGAACAATGCCAGACAGACAGAACAATCACAGGATAGTAATAGAATGGGTCCAGAGGTACTAGGTCCATAAGTCCGAATCTCCAAAGTGCTAGGGATAGTAACCGATAGTCCAAAGAGAACCTTATGTATTTTTTAGATTTTGATTATTTATTAGTGTTTTAGCAAAAAAATAAAGTATGGTCCAAGTGACAAAAGAAAAATAACAGAAGCATAAACATATGTCCAAGTGGACAAAGAGAAAATGACGGAAAGTAAATATGATGAAATGATAAAGTAAAGCGATAAAGCGAGAAATATAAAGAGCGGTAATATAAAGAGCGGTATAGTAAAGGTGCGGAAATTAAAGTTAGTTGTTAAGTGTTAAAGATAACCATCTGGAAACTTGTCAAGTATGTTATCAAAGTTAGTAGGAAGATCTATGGTGAGTGAATGATGTACTCGGATTTAAATTCAATGGGGTTTATCAGAAGCTTGATTGAATCATAGCGACTACACGATAAAATCCTCCACAAGTCTTAAATCAACCGCATACAATTCTCTTCCATGTTTGATCTTTTTTTTTATTCGGGACACGAAATATTGCGCTATGTTAAGCAGATCGCCAAGTGATTTATGTAGAAATCACCCTACAACGAGGCCGGTCAAAACTTTATGTGCTAATGCATGCGAGAAGAACGATATGTAGATCGCCTTCCGAAAGCAATACCGCACGAAAAGAAAATAGGTCACGATCTAGTCTTTACTAAGAATCCATAAGAATTCTCAAAGTATTAAGACTTTCATCGATCAAAAGAAAAAAAAAGGAGAAGGAGAAGATAAAATGCATAAAGATAATCAACTCACACTATCATTAATATCATTCATCTAATATTATGGATTTGGTTCTTTCAAACCTATCAACATCCTAGATCCAATGGTATTAATGAAATGGAGGAAGAAGAATAAAATTCACAAAAAGATAATCAACTCACACTATCATTAATATCATTCATCTAATATTATGGATTAGGTCATTTCAAACCTATCAACATCCTAGATCCAATGATATTAATGAAGTGGAGGAAGAAGAATAAAATTCACAAAAAGATAATCAACTCACACTATCATTAATATCATTCATCTAATATTATGGATTAGGTCATTTCAAACCTATCAGCATCCTAGATCCAATGATATTAATGAAGTGGAGGAAGAAGAATAAAATTCACAAAAAGATAATCAACTCACACTATCATTAATATCATTCATCTAATATTATGGATTAGGTCATTTCAAACCTATCAACATCCTAGATCCAATGATATTAATGAAGTGGAGGAAGTAGGAAGCCAAAACAAGCATAAAAAAGGCAAAAAACACATTCTGCCTTACTGGAAATCGATTTACCTCTGTAGGAAATCGATTTCCTGAGTGCAGAGTTCAGTTTTGGCGCAAAAAACAGAGTGGAAATCGATTTCCCTCTGTAGGAAATCGATTTCCTGCGCACAGTTTTCAAAAAAACAGCATTATGAACTTTGAAACTTGATTTAGGCAAACATACAAACACCTTATGATCACATATCCATAGGAGCACGAATTTTCCATCAAATCACCATCAAATCACCATCAAATAGCACCAATATAGCATCAAAGATGCATTGAACACAAGCAACAAAGATCTACATCTTAGAATTGAGAAATTTACCAATTCTTGAATTAAAGTGTTGAAGTAGCTTCAAGAACAAGCACAAAGTGTAGATCCTTCAAGTATGGAGATGAACAATCAAAGAAAAGAGTTAAATGTAGGAGGCTTAGTTCAAAATTAGCAAGATTCAATGTGAACCTTACTAATCTTATGAAAATGAACTTTGGGTGAGGGTTTTGGAAAGGGTGAGAAATGAATTTGCAAGCAATTTTTTGGCTCTCCAAGCTTGAGAAATGAGAGAGTAGAGGGCTCTATTTATAGAATTGGAGCAAGAGTAGTGGCAAATTGGTCTTTTTGTGTTTGGTGATTAACTTGTGTTTAATCGGTGATTAAAGTGGCAATTAAATGGTAAAAAGTGGTAAAATGGGGTTAAAGAGGGTTTAATGAATGAATTAATTTTGATGAGGTGGAAAATTGATAAAATGATCAAATAAAAAGGTGCCAAAATGATGTCAAGCTTCCCTCTTATATTTTTTTGAATTTTGCGCACAGGAAATCGATTTCCCACAGGGGTAAATCGATTTCCACCTTCAAATTTTCAAAAATTGTTTTCTTGCACTGTTTTGATTTTTGCCCGATCTTTCACTTGTAAAATATAAACAAAAGAGACAAAACATATATTTTTGATTTTTTTGGTTAGTATAAACAAATAAAAGGCTATAAATGCTCGATAATTCCCCTCAGAGATAATCACAGTATCAAAGATAAAGCTTCACAATGGTGCTCTTGATTGATGATTGAATGCAATTGATGTATGATCTTAGGGTCAAAAATTGGGGTATGACACCATCCTCTACCCTCCAAAACCCTCTGTTGATATTCGTTTTGAATTGTTGAAGTATAAGGTACAGACAGGGTTAGATGCTCTGAAGGTTGCTCATGACTCCAAGCTGGATCATGTAGCTGCTGGGAAGCTTTGGACAGCTTTTGTTGAGGAAGTGCAGGCTGAATTTCTGGATCTCCAGAAGGATTGCTTAGCTGATGCTCCAGGTCTTGCTAGACTCTTCTTGGAGTACATTCCTGGAATCTACTACCATCCAATCACTGAATGGAAACCTCTGGAAGAGAAGCTTTTCGTTGATGAGATGGAAGCAGATAACTCCTTGGCTCTGGTTGTATGGAAGCCACATCCTTACAAGGTTGTGACTGGAGACTTTCAGTTGCTATTCAACTGGTTCAGAGAGAATCCTCTGGAAGCTCATCCGGACATGGTGTATCCAGAAGTTGAATATCCTCCAGAAGTTGAGATTCCGGTCTTTAGAGAGCAACCTGCTGAAGAAATTCCTGCTGAGGAAAATTAAGAAGATGTTCAAATGGTTTAAGCTGATGCTGCTCATCCTGTTCTAGAACACAACCTTGTTGCTTCTTCTGTTGGTCCTTCTACTTCTGTTCTGATGAACACTCTGAAGGAACTCCAACAGAATCAGGCTACCTTGGCTAGTCGTCTGGACAAGCAAGATGGCACTAGTGATGAAATCAGAACTTGGATGCAGAAACAAGAAGAAACTTCCGAGAAGCAAGCTGAAGACACTGTTGAGATTAAGAACCTTCTGGCTGCCTTAGCTTCTAAGTTTAGCTAGTCGTAGTCTGTGTCTTTTGTCTTAGTTGGTTTTCTTTATTTTTTGCATCTGTTTTGTTTGCATCTGCTTGTACTCTTTTCTTCTATTTAAATCAATGAAAGCTTTTTCTCTTCTTTTTATTGTGTCTTTCATCTGAACCTTTTATACTTTTTGATGTTATGACAAAAAGGGGGAGAAGCGTGCTAATTGAATTGATTTATAATATTAGTTGTTGGGCTTAAGTCTCAACTTTCCTAACAATTATATTGCAAGTTTTCTGCTTTTGATAGTTTTGCAGGAATGTGATACTCTGAACAAGCTCAATATGGAGAGAAGAAAAAGGGGAGAAGCAAGTATATAAAGAGAAGCAAATCTGAAGAGAAGCATCTCTTAAAGAGTTGAAGCAATCGAGCTCAATGTTCTAAAACATCTCAAGCTCTTCTATGTTCTGATTCAAGAAGCTATGAAGCTCTGATAGAAGCAAGCCTTCTTGATGTTCTAATAGAAGACTAAAGATAGAGCTCTGAATTATATGCTTAATGCTATATATGTGTATTGTCTTTGTTCATCTGATATTCTGGATACAAATTCATATCAATTCTATTTGTTTATGTCATCATCAAAAAGGGGGAGATTGTTAGAACAAGAAATGTTATGATCAATATTCTTAGTTTTGATGATAACATTAAGTATGAAATTTGTATAAGACAATGTGGTACTCTAATCCTTTACGTTTTCCATTTCAGGAAAAGTATAAAAGAGTATGCACAAATCAGCGTTCAGAAGCACTGACCCAGAAGTTCTGGATGGCTTTATCAGAACATGGTCTGGCAAGACATCAGAAGATGTTCCTGCAGAATCAGAACATGATCTGGAAAGCATCAGAAGATGGCAGTTAGAAGTAAAAGCTCTGAAGTTCTGATGGTATCACGCTCAAAGCACTTCAAGTCTGAAGACAGAAGTTGCATCTGCACCAAAGTTGGAGACTCTGAAATTCAAACGTTTATTCAACACATTCTGAGTCCAAAAGAAAGTACAAGATGAAAAGGCTATAACGTCAAATCTCTAACTGACAAAAAGAACGTTAGAAGCTACAAAAGGCAAAGTCAGTAAAAGCAGCAAAAGTATGGCTCGAGGTAGTTGAAAAAAGTGTGAAACATTAAATGTAGCGTTGTACTATTCACACAAAGCATTAAATGATCCCAACGGTTATTTCCTCTCAAGCGCCTATATATTGAAGTTCCATTCAGAAGCAGCACAGAACACTCTTGTGCAAACTTACCAAAACGCAGTCAAACTGAAATTCAAGAAGAACTTCATCTTCAACCTCACAAATTTGTAATATCTTAGTGAGTGTTAAGAACTAGAACTTAAGAGAAATATAAATTTGTGATTAAAGCTTTATTAGAAGCAAGTTATAATCTTGTAAACATTTATTTTACATTGATTGTAAAAGGATTTCCTAGAGTGATCAAGTTGTGATATGTAAACTCTAGAAGACTTAGAGGGTATCTAAGTGGAAAACCATTGTAATCTGTTGGATTAGTGGATTAAATCCTCAGTTGAGGTAAATCACCTTGTCAGGGGTGGACTCGAGTAGTTTAGTTAACAACGAACCAGGATAAAAATAATTGTGTTCTTTAGTTTTTATCTACCATTTTGAGAAGTTACACTTATTCAATCCCCCCCCCCCATTTTAAGTTTTTTTCACTCCTTCAGCAGGAAGATGACACAGTGGGCACCCACGAGTGTTGTTGCAAGTCTTATTGCTCATACTTCTCTCAGAGTTTCAACCAAAGATGACTGGTATTTCAACAACGGTTGTTCAAGACATATGACACATGTCAAGAACTTACTGGTGGATATCAAACCTCACTCCACTAGCTATATGACATTTGATGATGGAGCCAAAGGGGAAATCAAAGGGATAGGAAATCTAGAATGCATAGGAGTTCCAAACCTCAATAATGAGTTACTTGTGAAAGGTTTCACAGCCAACATAATAAGCATAATTCAACTTTGCGATTAAAGCTACAAAGTAAACTTCACCAAATCTGAGTGCCTTGTCACCGACAAGACAAGTGAAGTAATCATGAAAGGAGTCAAGTCTAAGGATAACTGTTACTTATGGACTCCTCAAGAAGTAAGCCATTCTTCCATTTGTGTTCTAGCCAAAGAAGATGATGTTAAGGTGTGGCATCAAAAACTGGGACATCTACATCTAAAGGGCATACAGAGAATTATCTCAATGGAAGCTGTTAGGGGAATCCCTAAACTCAAGATAGAAAAAGGTAGAGTATGTGATGAATTCCAGGTTGGAAAGCAGACCAGGATGTTACATCAGAAGGTCCAACATTTTACCACAACAAGGGTCCTGGAACTTCTTCACACAGATTTAATGGGCCTTATGCAGGTTCAAAGTCTTGGTGGAAAGAAATATGCCTACGTAGTTATAGATGACTACTCTTGATAAACTTGGATAAATTTTGTCAAAGAAAAGTCAGAATTCTTTGATTCCTTCAAAGACCTGTGCCAAAGACTTCAAAGAGAAAAAGAGAGCAATGTCATTAGAATCAAAAGTCATCATGGGAGGGAATTTGTGAACAGCAAATTTGCTGAATTCTGCTCATATGAAGGAATCAATCTTTAATTCTCTTCTCCCATTACTCCTCAATAGAATGGGATAGTTGAACGCAAGAAAAAAACTCTACAAGAATTATCCAGAACTATGATTCATGCAAAGAAACTTCCATATCATATTTGGGCTGAAGCTATGAATACTGCTTGCTATATTCATAACAAAGTCACTCTAAGTCACTCTGAGAAAAGGGACATCAACTACTCTGTATGAATTTTGGAAGGGGAGAAAACCCACTGTCAAATACTTTCATGTGTTTGGAAGTAAGTACTACATTCTGACTTATCGTGAACAAAGAAGGAATTCGGACCCCAAGAGTGATGAGGGGATATTTCTGGGCTACTCTGTGAACAACAAAGCCTTTAGAGTTTTTAACTCCAGAACTAACGTAATGATGGAGTCCATAAATATGGTCATCGATGATAAAGGATGGAATGATGTAGATGATGTCTTAGAGGATGTTGGAACATCAGTTAATGAAACGCCAACAGAAAGAGCTGCTGATCCTGTCCAATCTGAAAGAAATTCTGATCCTATTCATGTTCGAGAAGAACCTGAGACAGATCAAACCAACAAGGGACCTTCCATCAGAATTCAAAAGGATCACCCTAAAGAACTTATTATAGGAAATCGTAATCAAGGAGTTACCACTAGATCAAGGGGAATCATATCAAATTCTTCTTTGTGTCTAAGGTTGAGCCCAAGAATGTCAAAGAAGCCTTGACGGATGAGTTCTGGATCAATGCTATGCAAGAAGAGCTAGAAAAATTTAAAAGGAACAAAGACTGGGATATTGTCCCACATCCTGAAGGCACAAATATCACTGGGACTAAATGGGTATACAAGAATAAGTCTGATGAGAAAGGCCTGGTTACCAGGAATAAAGCAATATTGGTTGCTCAAGGATACACACAAATTGAAGGAATTGACTTTGATGAAACTTTTTCTCTTGTTTCTAGACTTGAATCAATCAGACTATGTCATACCCCAAAATTTTCCCATCTCATTTCACCTTTCAAGCTTATACTAAAGTTCAAGACTCAAGGACATACTCTCCTAAACAATGACCTCCTAAACTAGGTTTTGATTTCTCTGAAGAAAATTACTAAATCAAGGTCTCCAATGGATTTCAGATGGTTCATGATGTTTCAAATTATCTCTATGACAAAATTCAAGTTTCAATTCCAAGGATTGCTCAGTCAATTGCTCAAAAAGTCAAGAGTCGACTAGTTTGACCTAAAAGTCAACTGTGGTCAAAGTACAGTCAAAACTCCTGAGTTTTTGCCAACATCCTTATTTTGAAGTATCATTCATCATTTGATCAAGGATTGATAATGATTCATCAAGGAAATTTCAGAAATCAACAAAACCTAAAGTTTCTAAATTAGGGTTTTTTGACCTAAAGTCAACTGAACTTTGACCAGCCATAACTTTCACATGGAACATCAGAAATTTTCCATCCAAAGCTCATTTTGAAGTAAATTGAATTCTCTACAACTTTGTCTCTCACATGCCAAGTCTAAAAATGCTTCATTTGAGAGATACGGATCAAAATATTATAGGTCCTTTTTGAAAGTCAACCAAAAGCAGTTTTTTGTCAAAGCCCATATCATCAAGATAAAATCCTCAAATGGAAAAAAGCTTCCAAAATGGCTTGTAGAGAACATCTTTAGGTTTCCAAAAAGTCCTAGAAATCCTCCATATCTTAAAAATTGAGGGAGATATGCCTTGTCAAAGTTGGACAATTTTGAGAAGTAAAATGTGAAATAAAATGGTTCAAATGAGATCTTTTTTCAAAGGGCCCCAACTCTTTATGATCCAATCCTCATCCTTATAATATCCAAGACCACAAATATTATTTCCACGAATTTATTTGGTTTATTTAATTTATTATGATTTTTTATTCAATTAAAAAAGGATTAAAATCAAATAAATCAAAATAAAATCAAATATTTGATTCAAAGGCATAAAATAATCATATCTAATAATCAATTATACCTCTCAATCAATTAAAATTCGTGCAGATGAAATTTGTGAAGATTGGATTGAAATTTGGACAAAATTAGAAACATCCATGAACCATATTTTTCAAATTGCCAATCAAAGATTCATCAAGATTTCCTTTGAAATTATTGACCTTAAATCATCTCCTATAAATACATGCTCGTTCCAGACCCTTGGGACAAGGTTTTGCAGCATCAGAAAGCCCTAATTCGAGCATTCAAGAGTCAATAAATCTCAAAATCGTTTTTGGAGTATGAGGCCAATTCAAAGCATTGTGAGTGTTCCAAACGATTCTCAGGAGATCACTGAAGCTGTTCCAATCCTCATACGCAAGCCAAGCATTCAGAATCAACTCTAATTACTCACGGTTTGCAAGTTTTAAAATCCGCTTCGTTTTCATTGAATCATTGCATATAAATATATTTTGATTGCATATTATTGATTGTTATGGACTTCTGATCAATCTTGGGCATTTAGTTTGTTGTTTGAACGTCTGAATCGAAATATGCCATGGACTAGATCTAGGGTTTCGTTTTGGGGGTTCTTTTTATAGGTAAAATTAAGGCAAATTGATGCCACCATTAGGATCGCATGAACAAGACGAACCTATCCATGGCTTCGTTTTTAATTTTTGTGTTTGTATAAGGATGTTACAATTTAACAGGTGTAATAGGTAAGGGTTTTTTACAGCTTACATGCTACGAGCGCTGTAAAAGAGGTTTGCAGGTTTTCTAATGGAGAAGATGACTAGGTGTCGCAATCTGATTGGTGGATTCAAACAATGAAGCGTGCGCTTCTCTTGTTAGTGGCCAGATGGATCCGGTGGGTGCCTATCCACGTGAGCGTGATGCAACCTTCACTCCTAGCCATCCGATCGTCATCTCCCCAGATCCAACGCACGTGAATACGCTGGCGCACCATGGTCCTTCAAGTCTTGCCCACACATGATCCACACGCAGGTTTTCCAAATTTTTTTTATATTTAATTATATAAACTTGTTTTCTTATTTTAATTTAAAAAATTTTTAAATTCTTTTTTTTAAAATACTCTTTTATACATAAAAACCAAACTTTTCTTATAAAATCAAACATTGTTTTTTTTATTTTTTTATTATTATTATTATTATTATTATTATTATTTATTTTTATTAATCAAAATATTTATTTTTCATTTAAAATTAGTTTAATTAATTAATGTAAATTATTTTTAATTAGTAAAAATAGGTTTAGTTATTTAAAAATTAGGATTAATTAATTAGTTTGATTTAAAAAAATAAATTAGGGTTTGTAAAAATAATTTAGTCAGGATTAGCCGATTTTAAAATTGATTAGGTTAGAAACCAATAATTAATTTTTAGGTTTGTTAACCTCGATTAAATTAGAAACCCTAGTAGCCTTAGGTTTTTAGGTAGGTGTCGTCCATTAACTAGTGTGTCGATTTTTCTCATAGAAACTCATCCCCTAAAAATCAGGGTTTACCCTGAATCTTTTTTTCAAAAAACCTTTTGCCTTCTCCTTTTTTTTCAAAACCTTTTCTATTTTTATTTGCCTTTGCCTTATTATTCTTGATTCATAAATGTATCTGCCCCAAAGCCTTGTAATAGCTTATTATATTCCTTATATATTTTGCCTCTATTTCCCTGCAGGTGTTTATTGTAATAGTTTAGGTTTATAATTCCTGCCTTTTATTTTTCTGCCCACAGGTGTTTATTGTAATAGCGTAGGATTTTTAAATTCTGCCTTTAATTTCTGCATTTCTAAACTGCGTGGTTAGTAATCCTAGGGAGTGCAAGCCTTAAATTAACCTAGAATAACTAATTACAAGATAAAATAACTAAATTTAACCACGTGATTGTGCCACACACACACCTTTAGAGTAACCTCTCTTGTTGCCTGTTGCCTTATTACTGTTGCCTTGTTGCCTTACGAATTATGCCTTTAAAATAGTCAAGTCCCACGATTCCGAGGATACCTAAAGCAAATGTTGCCCTCAGTTCATTCATCATCAAATTTGTCCCTCGATGTTGCCTCGGTAAATGATGATTTGTCCCATTGCTAAGGTATCCTCGCCAGTTGCCTAAAATATTAAATGACTATTATATCCTTCCCTTAGACTACCTGCCCTCTTTATGGCAGGATCAGTCTTATGGCGAACGATAACTCCGATGACCCTTTACATCCAATAAAAGGACTTCCTACCCTCCTATGGTATGGATAGCCCTGAAAAGCTAAAAGAACAAATTTTAAAACTTAGGGTAGTTGCTACTAATTGCTTGCTCTAAAATTCAAATTACTTTTCACACCTCCTTTTCAAAACGATTTCGAAAAGGCTATGCTTATTTACAAGCTAAAGTCCTTATTCAAAAATCTTTTCTAAACACACACGACACTTCAAACATTTCAAACAATTCAAAAGTGAGCTAAGCAATTAAGAGCCCATGGATAACCATGGATACAAAGGGTGCTTTAAACCTTCCCTTTGTATAACCTACCCCCCGAACTCAAAATCTCTTTAAAAGGTCTTTTTCTGTTCTTTTAGCCTTTCTATAAATTGGATAAAATAAAATTCGCTGGCGACTCTTGCTCACCGCAATATTGCTTGCTTAAATATAAAAAGTCAGTTCACCGTATTACAAACTACTTTTAGGAGTAGCATGCATTTTTAAGTTTAAGTTGTTTCAAATGAATGTAAAGAGCGCCTTCCTGAATGGCTATCTACACGAGGAAGTTTATGTGGAGCAACCAAGAGGATTCGTTGATCCTAGTTTTCCCAACCATGTGTATAGGTTGAAGAAAGCTTTGTACGAATTAAAACAATCTCCTAGAGCATGGTACGAAATATTAACAGAGTTCCTTAGTGGAAACGGATACAGGAAGGGCGGTATTGATAAAACTCTCTTTGTTAAAGAAGTAAAAGGAGACATCATGATTGCTCAGATTTATGTTGATGACATTGTGTTTGGAGGAATGTCGAACGAAATCGTTCAACTTTTTGTAAAGCAGATGTAGTCGGAATTTGAGATGAGTCTTGTGGGCAAACTAACCTACTTCCTTGGTCTTCAAATCAAACAAATGGAAGACTCCATCTTCCTTTCTCAGAGTTAATATGCCAAGAATATCGTGAAGAAAATTGGAATGGAGAATACAAGTCACAAGAGAACACTTTCTCCTACTCATCTAAAGATGTCTAAGGACGAGAAAGGTGTTAGTGTGGATCAAAGTCTCTACAAATGTATGATAGGCAGTCTACTATACCTCACAGCCAGTAGACCTGACATAGACTTTGTTGTAGGAGTATGTGCTAGATATCAAGCTGAACCCAAAGTCATCCATATTAATTAGGTGAAGAGGATTCTAAAACATGCGAATGGAACAAGTGACTCTGGTATGTTGTACTCTCAAGGATACGGTTCTACATTAACTGGATATTGTGATGCTGATTGGGCAGGAAGTGCCGACGATAGGAAGAGTACTTCAGGAGGTTGTTTCTTTTCAGGGAATAATCTAATATCATGGTTCAGCAAGAAGAAAAATTGCGTGTCTCTATCCACGGCTGAGGCTGAATATATTGCTGCCGGAAGCAGTTGCTCCCAGCTGGTCTGGATGAAACAAATGCTGACTGAATATAATGTCAAACAATATGTTATGACATTATTCTGTGACAACCTGAGTGCCATAAATATATCCAAAAATCCTATCCAACACAGCAGGACCAAATATATTGATATTCGGCATCACTTCATAAGGGAGCTGGTTGAAGATAAAATTGTTACTCTAGAGCATGTAGCTACTGAAATGCAACTAGATGACATTTTTACTAAAGCCCTTGATACAAATCAATTTGAAAATTTGAGAGGGAAACTTGGTTTAAGTATTCATGAATAATTATAGCAATTACTTCATGAGTTGCATTTGCAAGTGGAAGAGCTAAAGACAATGGAGCTTCTGTTGTGGTTGCTGGTGCATGACTGCAGGTCATGTGATTATATTTTTCTTTGCACTTTGATTTTGTTTATTTTAGTTTTTGATTTTGTAAGGGTTAAATGCCGAGGATATTCTCTTTAGTTTTCTTTCCTGAAAAAAAATGTTAAACAGGTACCTTGCTTAGTTCTACTACCTTTGTCACTTTATGGCTAAAAAGGGGGAGTAGAAGTTGAGTATACAGGAGGTGCTTGTATTGAGGGGGAGAATTCTATGTTCTCTCTTTCTAGTGTGTGTGCTGGTTTTGAGGGGGAGCTGATATGAAGATTCTATATGTTGTGCTAACCCCTTCTTGTTGAAATGTTTTTCTGCTGCTGTATTTCTGATGACAGGTTTATTTGGTTGTTTTAGCCAAAATGTGCCAAAGAGGGAGATTGTAGTTTCTCTGAGGTTAGCATGCATTTTGGTAAAACATACTTAGCAAGAACATGTTGAAAGAAATGCAAGATGTCCTAGCGTTCAGACTTCAACATGTCAAACAAGATGTCACAACATGTCTGGTATTACATCTCGATTGCAGAAGTTAATCTCTCAAGTGAATCAGGCGTTTTATTGCTATAGGAATGTCATGTTTCATCTACAGAATATTCGGGAATAATCATTTAGCTGATGTGTTATCCAAGATTTATTCAATCAAGAAATTTCCACACTTTCTATAATTGGAGACAATATAGGAAAGTTTGGATTGAAGACCTATTTTCTTGGAGAACAAGTAGCATATTTTTGGCAGCCTCTTTGCTGCGTTTTGAAGCCCAGTCCATTCGATATTAAAATTATAAATAGAAGGGCTGTAACCTAGTTTTAGGTGGAACTGATATTTGTGTTTTAAGGTTATAAGAATCCTTATTTGTTCTGCTGTAAGTTCCATATGTGTGCATTCACAGGTGTTGAATGCTGTGTGATCTCCGAAGCTGTTAAGTAAGGAGAGTAGTGTCGTTCTCATAAGCTTTTAAACATTGATAATTGTGTGTCTTGAAAGAGTGACTTCTACGATTTATTGTTTGTGTTGTTTTGTCATAGGGTGTTGTGATTGAAGGAATTTGAGGAGGGCCTCATATCGAGGTGAGTCTTAGGTAGAAGTCATAGGAAGGGTAGTGATTAAGTGGCAAGTTGTAAACGGGGAAGTTTAGCTTTGAATTGATACTATCGGATATTGATTTCATCCCTGGCTTGGCAGCCCCCATAGTAGGAAGGTTGTTTCAAACTGGGCTAACAATTCCTTGTGTTATTTATCTTTCTGCACTATTTTCATTACTGCTCCCGTCTTGTTCCATAATCGTTATCAAGATATATTGTGTCGTGACATCTCATTCGACATCACATATCTGATACCAGAATTTCACTTTCCATTTATCAAAATAGGTATAATATGCTCATTAGTATATGGAAGAGACCATGTGAGTCTCAAAGCTTTATCTTTATCATCAATGTTTACTCCAATAATTTCTAATTCAAAAACAATATCATTTAGAATACTTAGATGATCAGATACTTTTATATGTTCATCCATACGCAAACTATGAAACTGCTCCTTCAACAACAACCGATTTGATATACCATTTCCTTGATATAGCCCTTCAAGTTTCTACCAAATCTCTTTGGTTGATGACGTACTAAGAACATTCGTAATATTATTCTTAGCCAAAGACATGCAGATTGTACTCGAAGCTCTCAAATATAGTTCCTCCTACTTTTTCATGTCCATGTTGGAAATGTTTCCTTTCAACGGGGCGTGTAATCCTAATTATATCAAAACAACATTGACTTGAGTTTTTCACAAGGAAAAATTGATTCTTCCATCAAATTTTTCTAAGTCAATCTTCAATGCACTTGAAAAACTTGGCATTGCAGCTAAAACCTTTTCTACAGCAAAATAAAATTTTCCCAACCAACACAGATTATAAAATTTCTTTTCTGATGTGGAAGATTAGACAAAAATGCAACCACAGAGCATACAAAAATTGATATCCCACCAAACCAAGGCTCTGATACCACTTGTTGGGAAAATAACAAATATAGAGAAAAGGAGGAACACACTAACAACACAAGAGATTAATGTGGAAACTCCAAATCCGGAGAAAAAACCAAGATCATTTTCAAATGACATCCAGAGAATAACACAATGTGAAAATTGTTACAACACATAGACTATCCTCAACCACCCTTAGGCCCCAATATACCCCCACTCTCCAAAGTAAATATTTAATTACCCCTCACAACACTCTAAAACGAGAGTATAAGAGAAAATAAAAAAAAATCAAATTCAAGCTTAAAGTGCTTTTGATTGGTACATCTTAAAAAGAAAAACTTGAATCATATATATAGCTTTGGACTCCCTTTTCCTTCACAAAAATAAGCAATGTGAGACTTCTTCAACATATATATTTTCAACCAAACCCAACACTCTCACCATTTTTTTATGAAAAATACAGATATGATATACACCATTTATGGGCTTAAGTACTTTTATAACCTTCTAAAAAAATCTAAGTTGATGTTCTTGATTTTGTGTGTTTATATTTTCTTAAAGTGAGATGATTTTTTTCAACTTTCATCTCGTACCCTTTCCTTTTATGTTGGTGTCTCATTATTCGTTAAAATATATTTCAGAAATAAAATCCTCTAAATTATATTCTAAAAGGTTCTTTTAAGGTTTTTAAAATGTTCTTTTCTTAAGTTATCTCAAATTACTATTTTACCATTTTGTTTTTTAAATTGTTTATCAACTACCTAACTAAGAATTCAACATACCACTAAACACTCTAAATTACCCTTAATGACAAAAATAATTACCCTTAAAAAACCTTTTATTGTAATTTGCTCATTCAAAATTTTATTCCCACCAATCACAATACCCCATTTCTCCAAGTGGCACTCTCTTTTCACAATTCTCCATTCCTCCAATTTCCTATTCTTTCTTAACATTCCATTAACCATTGGTTTTTTCCCTCCAACCATTCAAAACCAATAAACCAAAAAATCTCTTTCATTTCTCAAACTTGTACTTAACTTTTCATTTTTTTTACTCGGGTTCTCTTTCTCTCTCTTTCCACCATTCTTTCATTTTCTCTCTACCCCCTTTCTCTTTTTCCTTCAAACCCTGACAGGTTCATGACTATCACGATGCTTCACGACACTGCAAGGCAATCTCCTCTGCAAATTAATTCGGCATGTTAAGAATTTGCTCAATGATTATGGTAAACTCGTATTCTTTAAGGCAAACCCATTTTCGTTTTTCGATTTCTTTTACAATGGCAACCTTTGTAATCAATCGACTTCGTTCTTCATCAACCTCAAAATCACTCTATTGACTTCTTCTTGGAATCAGGTCTTACGCAAAGGTTGCAACTGGAACTAATATATTCTCAGCTGCATCCAATGTTTCTCTACAAAAAGCTCGCACATGGGACGTATGTGTTGAATCCAAGTTCTCCGCTACCCTTGTCAAAGACATCTTCAAGGTTCTCGTCACTTTTCTTCTTATTTCCAATACCTTTTTGTTCAATCACTAATGGCTGTTTTTTCCTTTGATTTGATGTTGCAGGACAAGAATGTTGTGATCTTTACTCTCCCAGTAAGTTAACTTGACAATTTTGTTTTGAACTTAGTTATTTTTAAGGTAGTGGTTTTCATTTTCATTTTTCATGTTATTTGAAAGTCTTGTAATATTACCTTGCCAAGAGCTTCTGATGTTTTTTCCTGCAGATTCTCGTAACTCAAAGGCAATAATGTTTACACCTCATGTTTTACATATAATTATTTATTTTAATCGCCTTTGTGATTTTTGCTATTTGCCCGTTACGATATCTGATATTTCTCATATCGGGTTTTCGGTGATCCGATATTTTCCACGATCCGATATTAACAACATTTGAACAATCTATGAGAATGAACGGTTGATGCATGGTTTTTCTGGTGAAAACAGTTTATAGGCATGTTACTTATATGTGATTAAGCTGTTCTTAATCATTACTAATCAATAACACATTTTGTTTTGCTTTTACTTTAATTTCCTCTGTGCTGAACTTTTAGAAGATTAATTAACAAGCCCATCTCTCTCATCAAGTTCCTTTCTTTAATTCATCTTCCATTTCTTTTGATTTTTTTCTAGAATATGTGTTCTTACCCTTTTATGTTAAATAGGTTTCATAGCTATGCAAATCACGACGTTGAGAAGGTGATGGCGGTTGAAGAAATTGATTCAAGGGAACTGAGACAGCGAACGGTAGCCGAATTCCCTTAAGATTTTGGATCTATGAGTTTTTAGGAAGGAGAAGTGATTGATGATGCGATTCGGCTGATGTATTCGCCGGATCTGAGATTCAGTTTTCTCTTGATAATTCCATTAACAAACTCAGGTAAATTCATCTCTTTGAATGTTCATTCTTAATAATAGTGTAGAATGTTTCACAGATACGAAAATAAGCTTTCAGTATTTTATAGTTCATAAAAATATGCTTCGCTATGTTTGCTGTTTTGATTTGAAATACAGGTTTCATTCACCTAAGTATCCCTGTCAGCATCCTGGAATGTCTTTTATCCATCTCCAACATATTCACCAGCCCTTTGCTCAGGTATAGGAAGCTACTAAATCCCCTATTTGTTATATTAAAAAAAAGTCATATTTGTGATGATTGATAGTCCTAAACTATGTTTTATCAAGGTGCATAATTTTCATGTTACCAAGAGCATCTTTTATACTACAAGAATTGAAATGAAGCAAGTATAAAATGTTACATAAATCGAAGGTAGAAGAACACAGTATGTTTCTGTCCGTTTTAGTTTACGGTTAAGTCGAATTATGGTTTGGTCGGGTCTCGGTTCGACTGGGTGGTTTCAAACGGGTTATAGACCTTATATATTTTGAACTCTTAAAAGAAGAAAAATCTAGAAAAAACTGAAACGTTAAAACTCAACTTGTGAAAACCCATTAAAATATAACAGCACTCATTGATATGAGTAGAAAATATTAATCACCACTCAAGTAAAATAGAACAATAATCTTTAATTGGAACGAATGGTAGTGCTATACATTAGGCCTAATGTAAGCTCTCATAAACTTTAGTTAATTAGTCTTGATTTATTACTATGATATGCAAGTTTACTTCTGTTCTGTGAAAAACAATATTATTGTTTGACATGAGAAATTTGTAGCCTCTTCAGTTCTAAATTTGTGGTAGAGATCACTATAATCTATCTCATTTATAACTTTTTGTTGTGTAGATAGGGCGTTTGAGGGTGAACCATAACAATCATATCAGCTGGAACAACGAGGTTGCACTAAATCCTTCGTATCAGGTGTATGAGGTTGCACCAAATATGTCATCTCATTTGTACTCTTAGGCTAAGCAGTGTGAGGTTGAACCAAATCAATCACCACAGTTTGATCTTTCGGCGGTACAGTTTGAGGGTGAACCATAACATTTGTATCAGTTGGATCAATGTGAACAAATATCAGTTGATCTATTAGACGAAACTGTGTGATGTGTGAGGTTGCATCCCCTCGGTTCCATCTCTTGATTGTGGTTGCAACTACCGCCACCGTAAAAAGCCACACACAAGCAATTGAGTTACATCGCGATTCTGCGCTATATCTGCATGGTTGGCAGCCGAGTTTCAAGGTGACAAAGAATACTAACAAACTTTCTCGATGTAATCAAGGTGACACAGTTTTTTATCTGCTATTATCTTCAAATATGATTGTTACTGTTAGAATTCTACAGCATCATTTTTTTAAATAATTGTTTGCATTGATGGCTTAATATCCTTTACTGTCAATGTCAATAACCTTTTTGGTTTATGCTTTTATTGATAATTATCTATTTATTCTATATTTACCGTCAATTAAAGGAAGGGAAGATATTGGATTGTTATGGTAGTAATCCACTTAATTATTGTTAATATGTAATTAGCTCATTAACCAACAACGAAAGTTTCAAGTTATTAAATTAGCACATTATGCTTTAAGATTCTATCTTATATATAAGGCACACTCCTTCATCTATAAGGTTGTAATGTAAGTTTTGTTTACAAACTGAGTTCTCTATTCTAACTTTTTTCTATGATTCATAAGTTATATTGTCTGCTTCTACTTCTTTTATATATGGTGTATGTGATATGATGAAGTTTTATTACGAGAAAAAACTTTGGTTTAAAAAGATTTATTTTTGTATGCAGTTTATGATAATTAGTGTATATATTTTTATAGTTGAAAAATATATTATTTTAAGTTTTATTATAAAAAAATTGGAATTTAAATTTTTAACAAATCAAATAAAAGAGCAAACATAAAATTTTAAAACTAACCGGATCAAAAATATAAAAAAGTCCAAAAAAAAATAATCATCAAAAGATATATTCCTGATTCTGTATTTAGTTCTCTATATTCAAGTTTTTCTAACCTATGTAACATTGCATAGGATAAGGGCAATTAATACATTATTTCTTTCCATATAAATTATCATATTAATTATTTTTCTTTTGAAAATAATCTTTTATATTTTCTCTCTCCTATCCAATTAATGGATCAACATAAATAATAATATATATGGTAATTTATATTTAAAAAAATGGTATATTAATTGTCTCTTATCCTATGCAAGGTTGCATAGGTTAGAAAAACCCTACTTAACCCTTTATACTTTATTCAATTTAATTTAAATTGTAATCTTCCTAATTACTATTTCAACTAATTTATATCATTTTAAACTCTTAACCAGTGTCCCGGAACATTCGTTAGGATTATCCTTTAAATTTAAACTCACATACTTTTACCATTTAAATTTTGACTTATACATACAATATAATTTAATATTAAGTTAAAGATTTGATTCGTGTTTTTATGTT
This sequence comes from Vicia villosa, assembly GCF_029867415.1. Taxonomy (NCBI): domain Eukaryota; kingdom Viridiplantae; phylum Streptophyta; class Magnoliopsida; order Fabales; family Fabaceae; genus Vicia; species Vicia villosa. The sequence goes on along the minus strand of NW_026706372.1, from coordinate 11,845 downwards.
GAATCTATTTTGATCCAAACTTTATAAATGATTATTTGATAACCATTGTGTTTGATCTCAGAAAAAAAAACATTAATGCTCAAAATTAAACATATTAACATCTATATTTTGAAGAAGTATATAAAAGAGTATAAACAAATACATAGTGTATACCGGATTATTCTAATATTATAGATATTTTTATTAAGGATAAATATTATTCTATTAATTGAAACAAAAACTAAATCTGTTTGTAAGAGGAAAGGGAAATATAATTGATAAAACTACTATTATTATAAAACGACTTTTTGAATTCTCATAAATTTATTATACATTTATGTTGTGTAATTATTTCCAATCCAATGAGTATACAAGTAAAATTTTAATAACCAAAATCATAAACCTCTATGTTTTGGTATAAAAAAACTTATAAATAAACTTCTTAGATGAAAACAACAAATAAAAATTACAAATTGATTCCTCCAATTGGAATAAAGCTTTCCTTATAAGTTACTACTTGACTAAAATGCCATCCATTTATTGCAAGCTCTCTAATCATTTGTGTTCTTAAATCAAATAAAATTAATTCGCCATCTTGTTTTCTAAAGAATATATTACCTTCCTTGCCGACTCCAATAGGATGATCAACTCCTAACAATGGTCCAATTATAAAGAGTTTTATCCATGACTCTGTGACACCGAGTTTTCCCAATACCGATATATGGAAAGTAGGAGAACCATGATACCATGAAACTGTAGCAATTGATCCATTTAACAATACTAAATGTATGCTAAAATAGTTATCCGGAAGTTTAGCATCTTTGAAAAAGGGTATAAGTGTTGTAATGAATATCTCATCACTTAAGTTAAATGAAACCAAGCATGGACCATTAGGATTTGTATCACTTGAACCTAACCAATGACACGTTTTATATATGTATATCCGTTCTCCAGGTGGAAAATAAGCACTTCCAGAATAACTAAAAGGCATGTCTATATGAAGTGTTCTCCAAGAATTACTTCTTAAGCTATATATTTCCCACATACGTTTTCTATATATATCTTCATCATCATGTGAATCATTTCTAGGCGGAACTAAATATAATTCTCGAATTATTTTATAGTCATCTCTAATATAGTCATAACCAAATCCTTGAATTTTAATGAAACTCCACTCACACGGTACAAATTCATTCGGACTACGGGGAATTACATTTAATTTTTTAGTAGTTGGATTCCATAATACAATTCTAAAAAGTGAATCCCTGTGATTGCACAAACAAAGAGTTCCATCAATACTACAGTATTCCAAAATATAATAAAACAAATCCTCCTCGTAGAAGGGATTTGGCCATTCTAATTTGATTTTATTTATAAAACTTTCACCACAGAGAGAATACAGTGAGTTATAACGAGTGTCAAGACCACCAGTATCCAAATCAGTTATCATTTGTAGTAAGAGAAGAGGTGTATCATCATAATACGAATGTTGATGAGATATAAAATTGTTTGAAAAAATACTCAAGAAATTTGGATTTTCAAATACAAGACCCCATGCTTTGCATACACAAGCAAATCGTTTTAACGATTTTAAAGGTAAATTTGAGAGAATAGAAACTTCAAGATCAAAGGGTATGTTGTTTCTTACCATTTTACCTACAAAATTTTTCATATTCTCTTCTGCTTATAAATGGAACGAATGATGAAAGATTGTGAAATATTATGTGTAAAATTTAAAATGATTGACTAAAACAAATTAAAACAGGCTCCTATATATAAAAAATGATTGATATTATGAGTAATAAGAAACAAGATGGATATGAATCAACTAAAGATTTGTTATTTATATTTACTAATATTAATTAATAAATATTATAAGTTTCCATATTTTATAAAACTGAATCTAGACTTAATGTTTGGTTACAGTTTTCTTAATTCATAAGTATTTTAAATAACTTAATTAAGAAGAAATGAATAAAAATAGCTATTTTTAAAATAAATTAACACAGAATGCTTTTAATCAAATATTCCTTTTAATAGGAAAAATTAAATAATTAAAAAAAAAACTTCAAATGTTTTCTAAATTTTTTCATTTAATGTTAAATGTTTTTGTTAAGGTCCATGTTATTTTAAGGCATTCTTTATAATCTCTATTTTTTTTTTATCAAATTAAATAACTCATTTAAGTATTGATTTTGGAAGAATTTAATTGATATATACCCACGATATAAAATAGTTTTACACTCTCAGTTAATCATAACCGTCCGATTTTTATTACTGTTTAACTTTTGCTATTTACATTCAAAGTATTACATAAGAATAGTTGTGATGCATTGATTGTATAAACAAATTTACAGTACATATCAATTTTTCTCCTAGGAAATAAAGCGGTTAATTTAAGGAGCCAATTAATTTGGTCCCCAACCCCAATAATAAAGGGGCCTAAACAAGTTGAAGAATAGTAAGCCCTCAAATACATAGACCCAAAAATTAGAAACGACAGTAAGGCCCAAATAAAATTAAAAAAATAACTTAATTTTGAAAAATAAAATTTGAAAAATAAATAATATTTTTTAATAATTTATTTGTACAAAAAAATTTTTCAAAACTTCAAAATAAAATAACTTTAAAAAAAAGTTAAAACAAATTCTTTCAACAAAAATAAAAAATAAAAAAACTTTTTTCAACAAAAAAATTCCAAAATTAAAAAAGAAAGTTATTCGAAAAAAATAAATTCTTCTAAAAAACTCCAAAAATAAAAAAAAAGCTTTTCCAAAAATAAAAAACAATCTTTTCTTCTTAAAATATATTTTGCATATTATAAACTAAGAAAGAAAATAAAACATATTACACAAATCCAATTCAATTATCAGACTTGCTAGGATATATATCAACTATCTACCTAATAATAAAACATACTACCAAACTCTCTAAATTACCCTTACTACAAAAATTAATTACTCTTACAAATGTCTTTCATTGTAATTTGCTAAATCAAAAATTTATTCCCACCAATCAAATGTCTTCATTCTTCCAAATGGCACTCCCCTTCCAATATTCCTATTGGGTCTCTCCTAATATCCTTTGGTTTTTCCAAAACCGAAAAAACCTTTCATTTCATGAGGTATCATAGTACTCTCTCTGCATTCATTTCTTTTTTCCCCATCACTTTTGCTTTTCGTTCTCTCTCTCTCTCTCTCTCTCTCTCTCTCTCTCTCTCTCTCTCTCTCTCTCTCTCTCTCTCTCTCTCTCTCTCTCTCTCTCTCTCTCTCTCTCTCTCTCTCTCTGCATTCATAGTTCTCTCTCCCTTTCAGCTTCCTCGTCCGCCTTTCCTTCTCCATCCTAGCTTCGTCGTCCGCCGTTCATTCTCCTTGCACCTGTGGTAAAACTTCCTTTCGTCCGCTTTGCCTTGTATTTCGTTTTTCCTTTGTTTTAATGGTTTCATTCTCTATATCTTATGCTTTTGTCCCAAATTTTAGGGTTTTGTTTGAGATATTTGTTTAAATTTATGTATTTTGAATTTCATTGGTTTTTTTAGGGTTTTCTCCCCTAATTGTTTTTTGCAAAATATTGAATATTTGGGTTTTGATTTGTGTTTCAGATATTTGTAGAGGAAAATATTGTGGTGTGAAGAACTTTGTCATCTTCTTCCTTATGCTTTATATGCTTCCTAGCTCTAAATAAATGAGATATTGAGTTTGTGATGCTAAGAGAGATTTTTTTTACTTTTACAGATTCCAAGAGATTTTTAGGCTTGGAGAGTTGAAACAAAGGAAATCTGAAATGTCTGGCTCAGAAAAAAGGATTGAGAGATGAAACAAAGGAAATTTCAGCGGAAAGGGCAGGTTTTAAGAGATAAATTCGATGGCTGGGAAGAAGCCTATAAAGTTAAACTTTAGCAGCAAAGAATTAACGAATTGTTCATGAAAGAAGCACTTTTGGAAGCCAGGAAAGCTGTTGATACTTTGGAAGTTCCTGTTGGTGTTGTTCTTGTGCAGCATGGAAAAATTATTGCCAGAGGATGCAACTTGTAAGGTTCGATGTTTTTGCATTAGTTCAGTCTATTCAGGCGCATTTACTTGTCTCCTGAACAACAAGCCTCCAACTAGGATTTTCTCTCTCTTCAGGTAAAATCAGCTTCTCATACCTCAAGTGGACCTCATAGCATCTCATATGCTTCAAGGTATCCTCATGCCAAGTTTCAAGCACTGATTCACAAGATTGCTCAATCAACTGCTCAAATGGACAACAATCGACTAATTTGACCTAAAAGTCAACTATGGTCAACATACAGTCAAAACTCCTGATTTTTGGTTAACATCAATATCTTGAAGTAACATTCATCATTTGATCAAGGTTTGATCATGAATAATCAAGGAAAGCTCAGAAATCATCAAAACTTGAAGTTGCTAAATTAGGGTTTCTAGGAGAAATTCAACTGAACTTTGACCATCCATAACTTTCACATGTTTCATCATAAATTTCTCAACCAAAGCTCATTTTTATGGAAATCGAATTCTCTACAACTTTGTGTCTCTAAAGCCAAGGCCAAAAATGCTTCATTTGAGAGATATGAGCCAAAACATTACAGGTCCTTCTAGAAGCTCGCAAAAAGCTGTTTTTTGTCAGAAGCCCTATCTTCAAGATAAAATCTCCAAATGCAAAAAAGGTTCCAAAGTGGCTTGTAGAGGAAATATTGGCCTTTTTAAAAAGTCCTAGAACACTTCCATACCATAAAAATTGAGAGAGTTATGCATTGATGAAGTCGACCAATTTTGGAGAAAGTGTATGAAGTCAATATTGAGCAAAATTGAATTTATTCCAAATGGGCCTATCTTTTTATGTTTGAAACTTGTTTCTAACATGGTCCACGACCCCTAAGCCCATTCATGCTTTATTCTTCTATTTATTTTATTTATTTTTTATTTTTATTCATTAAAAGCCAAAGTTAATTAAATAAATAATAAGAAACATAAAATATATGCATGGTTTTATTTTTTCAATCAATCTTAAGCATATATTCACATACAAATCCAATGGATTCCGTTGGCCCTTGATTGAAAAAAGGTTGAATGCAAAAATAGACACTTTTTATTCAAATTTCAATCATATCTTTTCATATTTTTTCCTTACCAATCAATTTCCTCTTTTCAAATATTCCAACCCTAATTTCCTCCCATATATATTCACACACATATGCAGCAAAAATCAGGACAAAATTGGGAGAGAAAGACTAGGGTTCCAAGCTTTCTAACTCTTGAGAAATTAGGGCACACAAGAATTTCTTCTGCACCCTCTCTCACACGATTTTAAGCAGTGAATCACACTCCTGGAGGCCCCAGGAATCGTTCCCAATTCTTTCTGAAGCTCAGAATCCGGTCAGGCACCATCTCCGAGTTCCTCCATCATGATAAGTAAGATTTAAATTTCAAACTCCTCATTTACATAATATGACTCTATTCTACGTGTACATTTACGTTCATGATGATGTTTAAGACTATTCTGAACCGTCGTTTATGAGTTTTGGCACAGGAATCACCCTTCACCATGGTTAGGGCATAAGTCGTGACCTTCTTGTATCTCCGCTTATTGTTTGTTTCAGATAAAAAGGACCTCACTATTGAATTCGTGAGGTCCAATTTAGTTGGCAAGGATTTTGTTTGTTCTTGTTCTCACGCTTGTTTGCAGGGTCCCAGGCTTGGCCATGATCCACGTAGCTGGACGGGGAAGAAGGTGAACAGTGTCGCGCGCGTTTATTTATTTTTAAATTTTTGCCAACTGACGAAACTGGCTTGGTTGGTTAGTAGCGCATTGGATCGAAAGGCTTTCGTGCTCGAGGATGGGGGTTCGAATCCCGTTTCTTGCAAATTTTTGTTTCATCATCTCCACCTTTGAATTTCCTCAATTCCAGATCTAAAGGATCAAGATTGTGGTCAGACCATGCACCTTCAAGAGATCATCACATCAAATTCCCAGCGCCCAGGTTTCTCCTTTTTCCTTTTTTTTATTATTTTCTTTCTTTTCTTTTTGTTTTATTTTATTTAACCACTAGTAAAGGACCCGTGCGCCCGCACGGGTCACGTAAAGTCGATATAAATATTAAATAAATATAATATGGTTATGGTTAAAAAATTATATTAAAATATATATTAATTAAGCGAAATAATTTCTTCAATGATGATTATCATATCAATATTAATTTAATTTATCAATTTGTAGTTGTTTTCAATGATGATATTTATGTTGGATAAAAATTAAAATAATATTAGAGATAATTAATTATTATTGTTGATCACAATTTTAAGTCTGAAAAAATATAGTTCTTGATAAAAGTAAAAAAATAAATAAATATTGAGATAATGTAGTTATTATGTACTATCATTATCAACAATTTTTATGGGCTCTCACCTCTAGTATGTCTACCCGCCTTTTTTTCTCGCAGACGCACATTATCAACGATTTTTATGGGCTCTCACCCCTAGTATGTCTACCCGCCTTTTTATGAGCATGATTCAAATTGCAAATTTAAATTATCAAAATAAAAAATTGCCAAAAAAATTATAACATCTATATAAGTCAAGAAACAAAAAATAATGAAATGACATATTATAATTCAATGCAACACATTATGAGATTTAACTTTAAATATATATTTAATTTGATTTACCAAATAAAAATTTGTACAAAAGATGTATATTATTAATATTAATGTTACTTATCACATATATGTCGTTAATTTCTCATATTTGTGTTAGCTACTCATACCGAATCAAAAATACTAATGTAATGGAATAAAAACAGCAAAAATATTTAATTCAAATTGCATATCCAATAACAAAAATAAATAAGTTATTAAATAAAAAATAACTTATAATTTTATTTATAATCTTGACAGAAAAAGATTTATATACCAACCTTTTCTTTATATTTGATATATTTTATGAAATGAATATAAATTAGAATTAATGTCAAATATTTTTTATTATAGATATTAAAGAAATGAATATAAATTAGAATTAATGTCAACTATTTTTAATGGGAAAGATACAATAATGCGTATTGAAAGGTGTTATATGCGTTTAATTTTTAATTTTATACAAAATCTTTTTTGTATGTTTATTTACAATTATTTTATACTGATTCCTCTATTTGAATTTGAATTATGTGAAGGTACTATATATTTGTTGATATTGTAGGGAGGGTAGAGAGTTATATGAATTTCACTTTTTTATGATTAATTAACCGTAATGATTACTTTTAGATATTGGAATTGATTTGAAAACTTGTAGCATGCAATGATTACTTTTAGATATTGGAATTGATTTGAAAACTTGTAGCATGCAAAAGAAATAATGATTGTTTTTAGATATTGTCAAATATTAAAGACATAAGGCATGCTAATATGAGTTGATGATGCTAATATGAGTTGATGATGAAAAATTACAATTGAAGGCATGAAAATCGGATTAAAATATTTGTTTAAACTTGGACATGAAATTAATTTTGGTAGACATCGATTTTCTTATTATGAAAGTATATTTAATGCATTTTATAATTATTTGTGTGTAGTTAATTTTTTATTTAGATTGAAATAAATAAATTGAAAAATCATATTTAATTTATGAATTAAATCAAATCCTAATCCTTTTTTAACTCTCCATTGAACTTTAGTGAATCATATATTTAATTTATTGGTATTTAAGATGGTCCTCCGAACCATGAAGACACTTTATTTTTGGTGTAATTTTTATAGGAGAGAATCGTAGTCAAACTCTCCCGTGAAATCTTATCCTTCCTTTTGAAATTTTACGTGAGAAAATTGCAATCCCAATTTTAAACTCTCCCGTGAAATTCATGTACCAATTTTTTTCCAATTAAATATATTAAAAGTTTTTTTTTGTAAAGAATTAAATATGAGGATGTACACTACTTATATATAATATTTTTATAAATAGTAAATAAATATATAATAGTTGATATCTTGGCCTTTTGTTTTAAATATAAAAAAGAAATAAATTTGTGTCTTTCATAAAAAAATTGTTTATTCATCAATCATAATTTTCTCATGTTTTTTAATAAAAACAAATATATGTGTCAACTTTTAGAATAAATATTAACATCTTATCATAAATAAATGCTAACATTTTTTCATGTCAATTTTATTTTTATTTGTATCATGTAATAATAATATATATCATTTTTTATCAGGTATATGATATTTTGATTTAAAAAAATTTATAAAATAAATCATACTTAATTGATTGAAATAATTTTTTATAGAAGAAAATTATTGTTGCCTATAAAATTATAATGTAATGGAATAAAAACAACAAAAATATTTAATTCAAATTACAAATCCAATAGCAAAAATAGAATATTTATCAAATAAAAAATAAGTTATAATTTTCTTCATAATCTTGTATTATTAGAAGATAAATTATTATTTTTAGACCAACACTTTCCATATTTAAAGGTTGAAATATATATTGAGAATAATTTACAATAAAATAGATACTAAATAGGCGAATATTTATTGTATTGGTAATGATTGTGTTTTGGAACCTATTAATTAGGAATTATTATTATATTATTAAATATAAATTTAAATTTTAGATGATCCACTCACTATAGAATCTCCATTTTAAATTTCTTCCCTTTGATTTTGATTTTTTAAAAATATATTTCATTAATAATAATAATAATATTAATTGAATGCTTCCCTTTGATTTTGATTTTTTTTAAAATATATTTCATTAATAATAATAATAATAATATTAATTGAATGATGGACATACGATATTCACATTCTCATACATGAACATACAATTAAAAATAGTTAATATACAAAGAATAACAATTTTGTGTTTCATAGAAAAATGGTCAATACCAACTCTTTTTTTATTTGATATATTTAATGGAATGAATATAAATTAGAATTAATTTAATCAATTTTTTATGGATATTAAAGGAATGAATATAAATTAGAATTAATCTCAACTATTTTCAAGGTGGAAGATACAATAATGCGTATTGAAAGATTTTATATGCATTTAATTTCTGATTCCTCCCTTTAAATTTGAATTATGTCAAGGTACTGTATATTTGCAAATGTTAAAAAAGACAACTAATTATTACTCACCTAAAACTACATATTCTCAATGACATTTTCTTTAAACTCTCTAAATAAAAATGATGTTTAATTATTACTACCTACAACTAAAACCTACCTCTACTGGGTCCTTTAGTTTTTCACCATGAATATTTATACAACAATCTATATATGTTAACTTATCTAACGGGCTTAACTAATATATTAGGATAAATTTAAAATTCAATGTATTTTGACTCTTATTTCACTTTATTAAAATCATACGTGTATAATACAAACCGTAAAATATAATATTAAAATATTTTGGTAAAATACAATTTTAATAATATTAATTATATTTTAATAGTGTTTGTAATGGAAGTTAACATATTATTTTTTTAAAAGAATATCACAAATAAAAGAATAATTATTTTACAGGGACTCATTTCCCATTATCCCATATCCACCCATTATATATTTTTATTATAATTTCCCATTATCCCATATCCACCCATTATATATTTGTATAGAAATAATGAGTCTTTAATATTAAGGTTAGAAAAATATTACTATAATATTAAGGTTAGAAAAATATTACTACAATCCTTTCATAAAATCTACGTTTAGAAATTGTAATTACGATTAAGGGTAATGAAAAAATTCCTTAAAACAATAGAATAATTATACTCAATTATGTAATAAAAAAAACATCAAAATGGTAGGGTATAGTATCAATTATTTACTTATTTATAAGTCTCATAATCTATATATAAACAACATATTGCAATACAATTAAACATATTTAAACCTCATTATTTATTCTCAATTATATATTCCATCTCATTTATATCAGGTTAGTTAAAATATTAAATATCATTTAATTGATTTAATAATTATTTTATTAGAGTAATTGGAATTTTTATTAAAAGATGTTGGTGTTTAACTTGTAGTAATGAAATATTAATAATCATATTCATAATGACATCATAGAAATCAAAAATAGCCTTCAACTTGCAAAAGATTTAAAAAGTCATCTGCATTAATTCGTATAGGCTCCACCACTATTAACAGACCATTGAAAATCGGCATAATAATGTGAATCTGCTTTGGCTATGCATAGAATCATATATCTGTATTAATTCCTATAGGATGGAATAATGATGGATAACTTGTAATAAGAACATTCACCATCAGGATCATGCTTTCCTTGCAAAGCAGATTGGCATGCACTGTAGCAATAACAATGATTCAATACTTTTATCAGAAATGACATAAAACATCTGTAACATAAAACTAACAGTTGTGCCATTTTATTTTATTTTTTTGCCATTTATGAGCATATTAGTGTGACTGTATTATTCAAAATTATATATTACTGGATCCAAACTCAGTTCACAAAGACTTGAGTAAAATTTATGAAGATTTTTTGACCGGATATGAACATTTGGTATTACCATTAATTAAAATTTAAAAAAATAAATGAAAGAAACCAAACCAACACGTTAATTTTTTTCCATCATTTCAATCACCTCTCAAATTGTTTAACCATGGAAAAGAAAAACTCATGCCCTTTTTATGACCAAACTCCATGACCAAACTCCATGAAAACAAACTAACAGTTTCCATCCAAACACAATTGAAACATACCAAAAACAAATTCCCTCAAACTCAAACCCCAATCTGAATCTCATCCCAGAATTTATGGACAACAAACCATACGCACAAATCGATTCAAGAAAACAAACCCTAAAATCCTAAAATCGCTCGGAATAAACATCAAGAAACAACAATTAAAAGGAAAAAACGTTTTACAACATCAACATCATTGAAAATGGAGCAAAAAAAGGTTACCTACGAAGATGATAATTTCTCTGGTAACAAAATCGAAGCTTGACGGATACTATATTTTGATTCCTTATTTACTTTTGTTCATTGATTCTCTCTTCTACTGCTGGAAAACTCTTCTTATAGTTATGTTGTGTTGTTGCTTATTGAGGATTTTTATGTGGTTGGTGAGTTTTGGAAAAGGATATCAAATACCATGATTGATGAAAAACAAAAAAGTGTAAGATGAAGGAAGAAGCATACCGTATTGAGATAATTTTTTCAAACAAAAAAAAAGAAGAGTGGAAGATTAAGTGAAGATGAAAGATTTGTCTTTCAATGATGAAGGAAAAAGCAAGGAGGACGAAAGAAGTGCAAGGGTTTCAATCTTTCTACGTTTAAAAAGTTGATGGGAAAAAATGGGTTTCGAAGAGGGAGTGAAGCGAATCTAAAGGTGGAAGCCGTTTATTTTAGGGTTTGACGGCCAAGGAGAGAGGATGGAGATAAAATGGAAGAGAGAAGGAAAATATTGTTATTGTCGTGTGAATCTCAATAGTTTATTTGATATTGTTTGGAATATATAGAGGGAGAATAATGATACCCAAAAATTTAGTTTATTTGATATTCCAATGAAATAATTAATTTGGCTGCTGCAATATTCTAATAAAAAAATTAAATTAATTAGATGAGTGGCATAGAACGTAGTGCATATTTTTCATATTCCAATAAAAAAGATTTGCATTAAATTAGTTGTTGGAATGTAATGATTATTAGTTGTGCAGGTTTTTACATATTCCAATACTGAACTTTTGCATTAAATAAACTGTTGGAATGTAATCATGATTAAATGTAAAATTACGCTCAGGGGTATGCAAAACCATGTTTAATTGTTTGTCATTAGGGTAATTAAGGGAAATTGGTGGTAATTCATTTTTATATATTAAAATAGATTAG